>NW_023995024.1:157500-170523 GCF_015586225.1 Lucilia sericata
GGGGACCTTATATGGGAGGTAGGGTCATTTATGGGCCGATCCTAAAAAAAAATTCGTGGAGACATTTTGGTTCGTAAGAAACTTACTTATACGGAATTTCATCGCTATACTCGCATTTTTGGAGCTGTAATGAGTGTTAAAGTAATTTTCTGAAGGGGACCATATATGAGGGGTAGGGTCATTTATGGGCCGATCCTCAAAAAATTTAGTAGAAAGATTTTGGCTCATATGAAACTTATTTATGTCGAATTTCATCGCTATACTCGCACTTCTACAGCAGTTATGTCCGTTAAAGCTGTTTTTTGGAGGTCCACTTGTATGGGGGCTATCCGAAAAATTGCACCGATATTGCCCATTTTCAATACCAAACAAACCTTAGCAATAGAGAATATTTGTGGAAAATTTCAACTGTCTAGCTCCTCTCGTGTGGTCCCTATCGTGATTTCAACAGATAGACGGACGAACGGACGGACATGGCTAGATCGTCTTAGAATTTAATAAGGACCCAGAATATATATACTTTTATGGGTCTATGGCCAATATTTCGATGTGTTACAAACGGAATGACAAAATCAATATACCCCCCATTTTTTTTGATGGTGGGTATAAAAAGGTATATTTGAATTATTTTTTTAAAATTTTAGTTTTGTTTAGAAACAATTTAATCATTTGAAAGGGGTTTTAAAGCCGCGTCCAATGATGTATTAATCATAAATAACCATCTGCTTATAATTGTCATATTCTAAAAAATTTAAAATTGTTAAGTTTTTCATTAATATAAATAAAATTTATGCACAATTTTGAAAATTTTTTTCACCACTAGAAGCGGCTTCACAAAACCTTTCAAATGATACCACATATTGTGTATTTTTTTTAAGAAAAAACTGTAAAATTAAAAAAAAATAACTAAGAAGGGACTTTTTGTAACCGGTCCAGCTCACGAACGGCCATCGATGGACTAAAAATATTTTAGGGTACATCATATTACATAACAGCGAATATTTTGAGGGGGGTAACTCAAGCACCATTTTTTGTGAGTCGGTCTAACGTATATATTAGGGCTGTAAATACATTTTTACACGGATCAACTTCTAACAGTGAAATTCTGTTGCAGTTTAACGTCAACAGAAGTATACATATAAAATATTATGAAATCAGTTCAAGCGCTTAGAAGGTTCATAGAAAGTTAATGCTGATAATCCTTAAAAAATGCAAAATATTTGAAATTCTTTATCAAAGAAGAATTTAGAAGAATTTATTTAAAGATATTCTTGCTATAAATTAAAAGAGATATGCTTAAAAATATTTAATTTTTAAATATTTATGTATTAACGCAAATATTTAATTTCATACAAAAACATCTCTTAAGTATTTAAAGAAAAAATTATTAAATATTAAACAATCTCTTTTTTGTAAAAGCTTCCCTTCCGGTGAAATTTTATTTTCTTTTTATTTCCTTCGAACAGCTCGTTAAGATTTTATCAAGTTTTTTCTGTAATTTTTACAGTATTTAAGAGAAAATATTTAACAAAAACACATGCACACGTGAAATGAAAAGCAAAAAAACTATGATGTTATGCTAAAAAAAAACGTAAAATATAATGAAAAAGAGTTGTTCGAATAATATTCCAACAGCAAAAAAAAATAATAAGAAAAGAATTAGAAAAAACAGTAGAAATGAAACAAGTAGAAATACACTGTTTCCGCATCCTGATTACAATCCCTGTAAATACTTCTTTCACTCTAGAATGGGAGTGAGAGTGTAATTTAAAAATGTTCATTCTGTTCACCGAGGCATATTGTCATTGCCATAATGGTTTTTTCTGTCGCAGCTGGTTTTTGTGGTGTTGGTGATTTATAAATGGTGTCATTACTGGATGCAAAAAAATAATAACAAAAATAAGTATGTATTTTGCAAGGGAAATAATATGGTGTAAAGTTTTATAGAATATTTGGTTTTCAATTATTTGATAATATATTTTAAAATTTTGAGTTCAATGGCATATTGGCTGCTTAAATTTATTTTTAACGTTTAATTCTCTAATGGATTTAAATTTTTGATATTTTTGTATTTTGTAATGGTATTTTATGATAAATAGCTTTCGCTTAGTGAAATGATAAATACTTTTTTTGCAATTTTATTTTAGAAAAATAGTTTTATGTTAATTAATAATATGTGGTAAAATTTATGTGTCTGTAGAGAAATGTTGTTGAAATTTTTAGATTATAATTTAGTAATTTATAGTTTCAAAATTAATGACGATTTCGAAAGTTTTTTTTTAATTGACATTATTAAATATTTTAGTAGTGCATTTTGATTAATCTTTGTCATTTCTATAGTCTGAGTTGGAATTTACAGTATGTGTTAGGTCATAACATCATAAATTTACAAAACCTTTTGACTTTGAATCACTAAAATGCAAATTAAACCCTTGTTAGAAGGACATTAAATCATAATTAACTCTTTGCTACTTGTGCTAATAAAAATAAATGTTATTTTAAATTGTTAATATTAAAATAACACATTTTATTAGTTCAATTTGAAAAAGTTTAAAACCTTTTAACATTTTTACCACAAATTTAAAAATATTTAGTTTAGTGTCATTAATTTATATTTTATCAAGAAATGTATGTCTTTTCTTTTTGGGTTTTGTTTTTTTATTCACTATAGTGTATACACCACAAGAACAATCCTTTTAAAAGTTTTTCTTGACTTTTTAAATTTAGTTTTCTATAAAAAGAAGGCAAACTAAAACAATTTGTGTTAGTGTGTGAATGTGTAAATGTTTTTCTAACTCTTTGGTAAAATGTTGACCATGTTTAGAATTTTGTCTTGTATTTTTATTACATTTTTTGGCAAGTCATTTTCTTGTTGCGAGTAACATCCTTTTTAAGATTTCCTATAATGTAAGAATGTATGTATGTTTGTGTGAGTGTGAACGTTAGTTTGTTGTATAAAATAAATAGTGTATTTTTTTGTACAGTGAGTTTATTGGAGACTGGAGAAGAATATCAAAAAATGTACTATAAAATATTTCCAATATCCAAACTTTGCACATTATAAAATTTTTTGAAAAGAAAATGTCTGATACATTCTTTCTTTACAGGGAATATTCAACCAATTCTTTATTTTTTATAAATTCTCTTTCCATAGAGAGATTTCGATAAATTAATTTTTTATAAATTCTTTACTTATGGAAAATTCGCGATAAATTCTTGAGAATTTCTTACAAATACTCTCTGTATTAAGTTTCTTATAAATTCTCCTTTTACAAAGATGTTCAATAATTTTTATACCCTCCACCACCATCAGTGGTGATAGAGGGTATATATAACTTTGTCATTCCGTGTGTAACACCAAGAAATATTCATCTGAGACCCAGCAAAGTATATATATTCTGGGTCCTTATCATTTAACTATGTCCGTCTGTCCGTCTGTCCGTCTGTCTATGTAAAACACGCTCATGATATAACGAAGCAATAGAATTTAACCAAATTCACCCAAAATGTTCCTCATTTTCCTAAGTTGTTTGGTATTCCGTCTTCACAAAATTTTACAAGTTAAAATCTTATGTCAATATTATGTCACTTAAAACCACATAACTCATTAATAAACAAGTAAGAAATTATAGTCGGGCGAGGCCGACCATATGATACCCTACACCAATTGCGAATATTAAATGTGATTAATTTCAATAATGAAGCATTTCTGTTAATCTTATATAGGTTCCAAATAATGCCTGTTCATGTTCGGTTGTATGCTGACTAGGAGAAATAAATACCGATTTCAATCATTTTCAACAGCCATCGTCAGTGGATCCAGAGAATAGTATGTGAACCATTTTAACAAATCATATTCAAAATTGCGATCTGTTGCGTGCACACAAGGTTTACTCGGTCACAAAGACGTACATAGCTTAATAAGGACAAATATTTTTGAGTGTTACAAACATCATCACATTGTGACGACTTTTGGATAGATAGTAGTATATAGACGTAGTTAAAAGATAAACGGCCGAAATCGGAAGGTCCGGATGTATGGGGGCTAGGGCAGAAATTGAGCCGATCCTTATAAAATGTATTATTGGGAATTATCTATATACATATATAAAAATGAATGTGTGTTTGTTTGTATGTTCATATGTTTGTATGTTTGTGTGTTTACATGTTTGTATGTTTGAACGTTATAGACTACTATACGGCTAAACCGATTTTCTTTAAATTTTCACAGCACATTCCTGTATGTCTGGCAATAGGCTACTTATTATTTCCGATCATGGCGAAAAATGACAGTGTTATTTATAATTATATCAAACTTAGTTGTGCCAATTTTTAGGAAGATAGTAGCATATATATCGTCGTTATGAGCTAAAAGGCCCAAATCGGTAGGTCCGGTTGTATGGGGGCTAGGGTAAAAATTGGTCCGATCCTTATAAAATTTAATGTCGACATTTATGTTTATATAAAATCTATTTGTGGCAAATTTCATCGTGATATTAGTGTTTATAAGTGAATTGGGGACATTCAAGTCATTTTCTGAGGGGGACTTTGTATGGGGGCTAGGGTCAAATAATGCCCGATCTTTACGAAAATCACTAGCATTATTAAGATATATATAAAACTAAATTTTTCCAATTTTTGTAGAGATAGTAGATCATTTAACATAATTATGAGGTCAAAAGCCCTATTCGGGGGGTCCGGTTGTATGGGGGCTAGGTGAAATAATGGACCGATTTCAACCATTTTCAATAGCGTTCGTCCTTGGACCAAGAGAAGTGTATGTTCCAAATTTCATCAAATTATCTCAAAAATTGCGACCTGTAGAGTGCGCACAAGGTTTACATGGACACACAGACAGACAGACAGACAGACAGACAGACGGACGGACGGACGGACGGACAGACGGACATAGCTCAATCGACTCAGGAAGCGATTATGAGCCGATTGGTATACTTTAAGGTGGGTGTAGGACCAATATTTTTGGGTGTTACAAACATCAGCACAAACGCATAATACCCTCCCCACTATAGTGGTGTACTGTATAATAAAGATATCCATATATTTGATATATATTTGATACGAGTATTGCTCTTATATACATAAATATTACTATGAAAGTTTTTTCGGATCGGTCCATAATTGGTCATAGCTCCCATACAATGTCCCCTCCCGAAAATCACTTAAACGCGCATAACTCATTACGAAATTAAGATATCCATATAAAATTTGGTAGAAGTATTGCTTATATGAACAGAAATATTACTGAGACATTTTTTTCCTATCGGTCCATAGCTCCCATACAAGGTCCCCTCCCTAAAATCACTTAAACGCACATAACTCATTACTAAATTAAGATATCCAAATTAAATTTGGTAAAAGTATTGCTTATATGCACAGAAATATTACTGTGAAATTGTTTTCCTATCGGTCCGTAATTGATCATAGCTCCCATACAAGGTCTCTTTCAGAAAAACACTTAAAGGTACATAACTCATTACCAAATAGTGATACCCATAAAATATTTGGCATAAATACTATTTTTGTACACAGAAATGTTATTTCAAAATTTTTCACGATCGGTCTATACTTGGTCATAGCTCCCATACAAGGCTCCCTCCCGAAAATCACTTAAACGCACATAACTCATTAGCAAATATTGATATCCATACATTTAGCAAAAATATTGCTCTTATATACATAAATTGAACTATAAAATTGTTTTACGATCGGTCCGTATTTGGTCGTAGCTTTCAGAAAATCACTTAAATGCACAATATTCATTGCTAAATAATGATATAGATACAGAGTTTTGAAATTTTGTCTTTATATACATAATTGGTCATAGCTCACATACAAGGTTCTTTTGCGAAAATCTCTTATACGCACATTAGTCATTATCAAATAAAGCTATTGATAAAAAATTTGGTAAAATATAAGATTTGTATACAAAAATTCTATTTCAAGATTTTTTCACGATCGGTTCATAACATGGGTGCGGTCGGTCCCATACAAGGTTCCCTTCAGAAAATCACTTAAACACACATTATTTATTACTAAATTACGATATAGATACAAAATTTGACTGAAATATAGCTTTTATGTACAGAAATTTAGCTTAAAGAATTTTTTACGATCGGTCTATATTTGGTCATATTTCACATACTAGGTCCTGCCCCTAAAATCGTTTTAACCGTATTTAACTAGTTGCATTATCAATTTGTGTAGAACAAAATTATATATATGTATTTTGAAAATCCTTAAATCTTTCACTCATATGCATACATGCAAATTACTAAATATCGCTAAGCGCTATAAAAATATAAAGAAAATGGCGTTTGTAATGTTCAATAAATCTTGGAATTGTAACTGATTTAAGCTGTTTCAATCCAGGAATTTTTTCTATTTAAGAGATGAGAAAACTTATTTCCACAAATATTTGATCAATTAGAAAAGTATTAATATAAAAGTAGCTGGTGGAGGGTATTTAAGATTCGGCTCAGCCGAATATAGCACTCTAACTTGTTTATCGATGCAGTTTGTTTGGTATTGAAAATGGTCTTAATCGGTCCATGTTTTCGCATAGTCCCCATAGAAGTAGCCTCCCGAAAAACATTGTAAACAGTAATAGCTGTAAAACAGTAATAGCACGTAAACAAGTTTTATATGAACCAAAAACTCTTTCCCAAATTTTATGAGAATCGGTCCATAATTGACCCTACCCCCATATAAGGTCCCTTTCAGAAAACAACTACAATGCTCATAATTTTCTTTAAAATGGTAACAAAGCAACGAAATTCTTCATAAGCAAGTTTAACATGAACAAGTTTTAGGCGAACTAAAATCTCTGCCAAATTTTATGGAGATCGGACCATAATAGACCATGGTGAAAGGTTTCTATCCGAAATTACTTTAAAGCTTATAACTTGCTTCAAAATTTTAGTAAATCAACAAAAATCAAAGTAAAGAAGTTTTAGAGGAACCAAAATTTATCTGCCAAATTTTATGAGGATCGGTTCATAATAGACCCTATCCCCGATATTAGGTCACCTCAGAAAATAACTATAACACTCATAACTTGCTTCAAAATGATAGTAAAGCAATGAAATTCGACATAAATTTTAGAGAGATCGGTCCATAACTGACCCTACCCCATATAAGTTTCCTTTTAGAAAATTACTTTAAAGTTCATAATTTACTTTAAAATTCCACTTCCCTCTTTTGCAATATTTCCCTTCGAAAAATTTCATCTTTATCTAAACTCTAAATTTTCTCTACAGTAAGAGAAACCTGTTCATTAATATCTCTCTAAATTATTATATATTTTCTTTTTAATATTTTATATATAAATCACCTCAATATGAACACAATTTATACCCTAATTGTACCAGCTTCTCTCTATTGTTCAAATACACAATTAGATTTCTATGGCAATGGCCACAAATATTATTTAATTATTATTTCGAAATTAAATCATTTTCACCACTGTCGGTCGGTCGGTCAGTTGTTTCGTGATGATGAGCTGTATGTTGTCTGTCGCTGCAGTTGTTGTGCTTTCGAGGCAAAACCTTTAAAATTTTATGAATTTCATTTTATAGCAAAGTAGATTTTTAAGGTTTTTACTTTGTTTCCATTATTTGTGTTGCTGCTTGTTTTATATTTTTGTTTTTTTTTCGCCATAGATCTTTTTTGATTATTGTGGTGCCAAATGACAAACAATTGCTATTTGTTGTTTTAGTTTTTATTTCGGTTCTGTGCTGTCTTCTCAGAGATAAAACAATTTTCAGTTCAACATTATTTTCCATTTTTTTATTTCTGTCTATTTCTCTTTATTTTTAGGTTAAGTGGTTATTTTGTGTGTTGTTTTTCGAACAACAAAGAAAATAAAAATATTCACAGCAAATTGTAAAAAATAGTATTTTTGTAGTCATTCATTCACTCCTTCCATTAGTTTGCTTTAAATGAAATGTCGCATTAACTGTAAATGTAGTTTTTTTATTATTAGTATGATTTTTATTTATTACACTCATTAATTAAATTATAATTTAGTTATCATTTAATATTTATCCATACTATATAGAGTCCCAATAGCAATACATATATTTGTAGCTATGAGTAAGTAGGTTGTTTGGTAAGTGATTAAAATATGATTTTAATTATTTTAAGTAGAAATTATGTTTAATATTCTCTTAGTTACATTAACATTTAATCACTTTCAAAGATAGAAGATAGGAAAATGTTTGATAACTTTTAAAATGCATCACGTTACTAATAGTTTCCTGTTAATGTTTTTCTTTAAACTCTTAACATTTATTTCACTTAACACTTATTCAAACTCACTCACAGATTCCTAAACATTTGGTTACTAATGTCATTAATCTGTAGCTGTTCTTTATTTATGATGTTAATATAGTGACTTATGAGCAAACTTTAGGATGTCTTTGAAACTTTATCGTAACATTAAGTATCACTTTGTATAATTATATTATTTTAATGTCGCACATTATATCGTCAGTTATTAACCTAAAACTTTATAATGTCACACAATGTTATTAAATTCATACTTTGTGTTTTGTAGTTGGAAATGTTTGGCTATACGGTAGACCGACATACAAAAAATAGTTATTGAGTTAGCTAACTTAAAGGGGACTTGATTTTACATGCTAAATTCAATAAAAAAGTTTGTTTTGTTTTATGGTACGTATTTGTCCCTTATTATACATAATTGATATTAACATATATTTAACAATTAGAAAACAATGTTCTCATATTAACAAAAATTTAAAATATTTATATTTTATTTTTATACCCACCATCAAAAAAGATGGGGGGTATATTGTTTTTGTCATTCCGTTTGTAACACATTGAAATATTCGTCTAAGACCCATAAAAGTATATATATTCTGGGTCCTTATTAGATTCTAAGACGATCTAGCCATGTCCGTCCGTCTGTCTGTCTGTTGAAAACACGATAGAGTCCAAACGGAAGTAGCTAGCGAGCTGAAATTTTGCACAGATACTTCTAGTTGATGCAGTTTGTTTGGTATTGAAAATGGGCAATATCGGTCCACGATTTCGCCTAGCTCCCATATAAGGTCCCCTTCAGAAAATGACTTTATCGCTCATAACTTGCTAAGGGAAGCATCAATAGCGGTGAAATTCGGCACAAATATGTTTTATGGGAACACAAATCTCTTCGTAGCATTTTATAAGGATCGGTCCATAATTGACCCTACCCCCCATATAAAGTCCCCTTCAGAAAATGACTTTATCGCCCATAACTGGATAAGAGAAGCGTTAATAGCAGTGAAATTCGGCACAAACATGTTTTATGGGAACATAAATCTCTTTGTAAAATTTTGTAGGGATAGGCCCATAATTGACCCTACCCCCCATATGAAGTCCCCTTCAGAAAATGACTTTATCGCCCATAACTGGCTAAGAGAAGCATCAATTGCGGTGAAATTCGGCACAAACATGTTTTATGGGAACCTTAATCTCTTCGTAGAATTTTATAAGGATCGGTCCATAATTGACCCTACCCCTCATATAAAGTCCCCTTCAGAAAATTACTTTATCGCCCATAACTGGCTAAGAGAAGCATAAATAGCGGTGAAATTCGGTACAAACATATTTTATGGGAACATAAATCTCTTCGTAGAATTTTATAAGCATCGGTCCATAATTGACCCTACCCCCCATATAAAGTCCCCTTCAGAAAATGACTTTATCGCCCATAACTGGATAAGAGAAGCGTTAATAGCGGTGAAATTCGGCACATACATGTTTTATGGGAACATAAATCTCTTTGTAAAATTTTATAAGGATAGGCCCATAATTGACCCTACCCCCCATATAAAGTCCCCTTCAGAAAATGACTTTATCGCCCATAACTGGCTAAGAGAAGCATCAATTGCGGTGAAATTCGGTACAAACATGTTTTATGGGAACATAAATCTCTTCGTAGAATTTTATAAGGATAGGTCCATAATTGACCCTACCCCCCATATAAAGTCCCCTTCAGAAAATGACTTTATCGCCCATAACTGGATAAGAGAAGCGTTAATAGCGGTGAAATTCGGCACAAACATGTTTTATGGGAACATAAATCTCTTTGCAAAATTTTATAAGGATTGGCCCATAATTGACCCTACCCCCCATATAAAGTCCCCTTCAGAAAATGACTTTATGGCCCATAACTGGCTAAAAGAAGCATCAATAGCGGTGAAATTTGGTAAAAACATGTTTTATGGGAACATAAATCTCTTTGTAAAATTTTATAAGGATAGGCCCATAATTGACCCTACAGCCCATAAAAAGTCCCCGTCAGAAAATGACTTTATCGCACATAACGGGCTAAGGAAAGCATCAATAGAGGTGAAATTTGGCACAAACATGTTTTATAAGAATTTAAATCTCTTCGTAAAATTTTATAAGGATCGGTTCATAATTGACCCTTCCCCCCATATAAGGTCCCCTTCAGAAAATTACTTTAAGGCTTATTACTGACTCAAAAATGTGAGTACAGAAGTAAAATTCTACATAAACAAGTTTTGTCCAAGCCAAAAGTTCTTTATCAAATTTTATTAGGATCGGTCGTTAATTAACCCTATCCCACTTGTAAAGTCCCCTTCAGAAAATGACTTTAAAGCTCATTACTAGCTTAAAACTGCGAGTACATCGATGAATTTCGGCATAAACAATTTTCGTATTAGCTAAAATCTCCTACTAAATTTTATGAGGATCAGTCTGTAATTGACCCTACCCTCCTATAAGGTCCCCTTCAGATAATGACTTTAACGCTCATTACTGACTAAAAAATGCGATTACAGCAGTGAAAATCTACGTAAACAAGTTTTGTACTAGCCAAAAACTAAAAATCGTTTTAAATTTTAGAAGTATCGATCCATAATTGACTTATACGGTTCACTCCAGAGAATCACTTTAACGCTCATGTATGGCTCAAAAGTTCTTCCAAATTACGGTAGTTTTATAGGACTGGAAGTTTTCAACTGAATTTGATGAGGATAACTAATCAAACACCCATTTTCAGTTCTCTTCAGATAAATATTTTAAACCTCATGACTGAATTAAAGATACAAGTATAGCTACATTAGATACAAATAATTATTGTATAAACCGACAAGGATAGGTCCATCATTGACTCTACCCTCCATATAACCACTCTTACAAAAAAAACAGTTTATGGTTATAAAAATTGGATCAAACAAAATTAATATTTTTAATTCGGAAGAGCACGGTCCATGCTTAAGCCCTTATTAAATTCCATCTACCAAATATTTCCCTGATGTTCATATTAATATCGACATATGATTCAACATAGATCGATAATATCAAAGTTTATTTATAAGGATGATTTGATGGTGGGTATATAAGATTCGGCATGGCCGAATATAACACTCTTACTTGTTTACTTTGACATCTATAGTAAAATTAGTTAATGTAGCACTGTATGTACACCGCAGCGTATACTTATTATGCTCTATACAGATATATAAATAATACGCCTACGAAATGACCATGAAATACATATGTATTTGTTTATAATCACACCATCAAGAAGATGGGGGGACTGTCATTCCATTTGTAATACGTGTACCCACAAAAGTGTATATATATGTATATGTATATACTAGTGTACCCTGGGTACTTCGCTACCCAATTAAATTAAATAAAAAATGTTGATTACCTTTATGGTAAAGTACTAAAGTAACAAAAATCTTCCTCTTTTAAATTCTCATTTCATAAGAGACGTATGTTATTTGTTTCAGATCCCCACTATAGAAACTTCAAAACATTTGGTACTTTTTCACTTAAAGAATGAGAAATATTCTTATTCAGTCAGGGACTTGCGTGTTCAATATTATAGTACCATTTGAAGGACGAAAAAGTACCAAACAGTTCTCTGTTAAAGAAGCCATTCAGTATTTTTTTTTAACAATGTTGTGATTTAGCTTAATATTATAGCATATACAAAAAGAACCATTTGAAGAAAAACAAGTAAGAGTGCTATATACGGCTATGCCGAATTTAATATACCATCAAATCTTATGCCGTAAAAGGAATGCTCTCCTAAAAATATCAGGGTGATATTACTCATCAAATTTACTGAAGAGGACCTTATATGAGAGACAAGGTGAATGATTGACCATTTTTTATAAAATGTTTCAAAAATTTTTTTAGACCGATTTTGGTTCATATGTTAAAACATGTTTACATACATCGAATATCAGTTCCCTACATTTTCCGGTAGGAAGACTTACGTTCCTATAAACGTTTCTTAGCTTTTGGATCGTAAGAAACTTACTTATGTCAAATTTCATCTCTACACTCGTACTTGTAAGCCAGTAATAACCGTTAAAGTATTTATCTGGAGGGGACCTTATTTTGGGGTATGGTCAATTATGGACCGATCCACATAAAATTTGCTAAAGAGGATTTTGCTCTTAAGAGACTTACTTATATCTAATTTCATTGCTTTACTCGTATTTTTAAGAAAGTAATGAGCGTTAAGATCTTTTTTTGAAGTGGACATTATATGGGGAAATGGGTCAAATATTTACTGATCTACATAAAATTTGGTAGAGAGATTTTGACTCGCATGAAACTTATGTGTGTTAAATTTCATCGCTATGTTCGTATTTTAAAGCCAGTAATGAGCGTTAAAGTCATTTTTGCGAAGGGGACCTTATGGGGGGTAGGGTCAATTATGGACCGACCCACAAAAATTTGATAGACAGATTTTGGCTTCCATGGAACTTATGTGTGTCGAATTTTATTTTTAAGCCAGTAATGAGCATCCACATAAAATTTGGTATAGAGGGACCTTATATGGGGGGGTAACGGCAATTATGGACCGATCGTGCTTTCAACAGACGAACGGACATTGCTAAATCGTCTTAGAATTTAATAAGGGCCCAGAATATACATATATACTTTTATGGGTCTATGACCAATATTTCGATGTGTTACAAACGGAATGACAAAATCAATATACCCCCATCT